>NW_023276715.1:0-597 GCF_013357705.1 Chelonus insularis | reverse complement strand
CGCTCGCTCGCTCGCTCGCTCGCTCGCTCGCTCGCTCGCTCGCTCGCTCGCTCGCTCGCTCGCTCGCTCGCTCGCTCGCTCGCTCGCTCGCTCGCTCGCTCGCTCGCTCGCTCGCTCGCTCGCTCGCTCGCTCGCTCGCTCGCTCGCTCGCTCGCTCGCTCGCTCGCTCGCTCGCTCGCTCGCTCGCTCGCTCGCTCGCTCGCTCGCTCGCTCGCTCGCTCGCTCGCTCGCTCGCTCGCTCGCTCGCTCGCTCGCTCGCTCGCTCGCTCGCTCGCTCGCTCGCTCGCTCGCTCGCTCGCTCGCTCGCTCGCTCGCTCGCTCGCTCGCTCGCTCGCTCGCTCGCTCGCTCGCTCGCTCGCTCGCTCGCTCGCTCGCTCGCTCGCTCGCTCGCTCGCTCGCTCGCTCGCTCGCTCGCTCGCTCGCTCGCTCGCTCGCTCGCTCGCTCGCTCGCGCTCGCTCGCTCGCTCGCTCGCTCGCTCGCTCGCTCGCTCGCTCGCTCGCTCGCTCGCTCGCTCGCTCGCTCGCTCGCTCGCTCGCTCGCTCGCTCGCTCGCTCGCTCGCTCGCTCGCTCGCTCGCTCGCTCGCTCGCTCGCTCGC